>NC_057808.1:517317509-517320076 GCF_018294505.1 Triticum aestivum | reverse complement strand
GGGACGGCGGCGCGGCGATGGCGACGGGGCAGGGGCGCGCGCGGCGACGGCGTCGGGGCAGGGGAGCACGCGGCGACGGGAGTGGGAAGAAGAACTGAACCGAAAATTTTACAAGTGTGGCTTATATAGACAGAACTTTGGTCCCGGTTCGTGGGAGCAACCGGGACCAAAGCACCCCTTTAGTCCCGGTTGGAGCCACCAACCGGGACCAAAGGTCGCTTTTCAGCAGCCCAAAGGGCGGGAAGCAGAGGCCTTTGGTCCCGGTTGGTGGCACAAACCGGGACTAAAGGGTGCGCATTGGTACCGGTTGTTGCCATGAATCGGTTTTAATACACCCCTTTAGTCCCGGTTGGTGGCACCAACCGGGACTAAAGGCCTTGTGCTGCCCGCATCGCGGCACGAAAGTTTAATCCCACCTCGCTAGCTGAGGGAGCTCGAGAGTGGTTTATAAGCCCCACTTCCGCTGCCCTCTCGAGCTCCTCTCAAATGCAGGCTTTCGGGCCTAAACACACTGTATCTGCCTATGGGCCTATTGGGCCTTCTACGGGCCTGAATCCTGGCCCATTGGTGGGTTTCTAGTCGTATTCAGGCCGTGGTGGCCGAGTAGGTGGCGTTTTTTTTAGTTTTTTTTCCCAGTTTATTTCTTTTCTTTTTTGCTTTATTTATTTTATTTCGTTTCTACTTACAATAAAATACTTATTTATTTTATTTTATTTTGTTTCTAATTACTTACTTATTTTATTTTATGATAATTCTTTTTGCTATTAAAGTTTCTAACAAAAAAAGTTTTTTATGAAAATTCTTTTTGCTTTTAATGATTTTGAACAAAAAAAACTTTGATAATTTTAGTTGCATCAAGTTTATATAATTTTAGTTTCAGTAATACTAGAGGTTGCTTATACTGTTTTGAACAGAAAATACGTTGATAATTTTAGTTTCATAAATTTTATTTATGTTATTAAAGTTTATTTTATTTTGTTACTACTTATATATTTTATTAAATTTTATTTTATTCTGTTTCTAATTACTTATTTTTTTATGATATTTGTTATTTTCCATGCATTTACTGATTATTTTGAGCTATAAGACCCTGAAATTGAAAAGCACTACAAATGAACTCTGAAAAGGTTGAAAGTTGGCATGGTATCATCATTTCACCCATATAGCATGTGCAAGAAAGTAGAGAGGGTTACGGCAAAAACTGGATGCACTTCGTGTACAAAACGGACAATCTGTTTCGAAGTATCAGGATTTCATACGGAAACTCGTCTGTTACAACAGACATTTCAAATGAACTACGAAAAGGTTGAGAGTTGGCATGGTATCATCATAATAGTTGTGGAGAGAAAGTCTTCACTTTTTTTCGCTTGTGTGCTTTGCTTATTGCGCCGTAACCATGGATAATCTTCATCGTTTATCAGGATGCTTTGGTCAGCCTTGACTTTGAAGGGAGGAATTTCATGAAACTTTTCATAATCTTCAGACATGTCTGTCTTGCCCTCCACTCCCACTATGTCCATTTTTCCTGAAAGAACTATGTGGCGCTTTGGCTCATCATATGATGTATTCGCTTCCTTATCTTTTCTTTTTCTCGGTTTGGTAGACATGTCATTCACATAGATAACCCGTGCCACATCATTGGCTAGGACGAACGGTTCGTCAGTGTACCCAAGATTGTTCAGATCCACTGTTGTCATTCCGTACTGTGGGTCTACCTATACCCCGCCTCCTGATAGATTGACCCATGTGCACTTAAACAAAGGTGTAAGGGCATTTTTATCCCTAAGATGTTTTGGTGATTGATGACAATGCTTTTGCGGACTAATCGTGTGCGTTGAGTGTTTTTCAGAGATTCATCCTTTTGGCACGAGACGATTTCCTCCCCTCGGAGCTTGAAGCGAAGACGGTGTAGTCCTTTCGGATTAGTTTGGTGGACTAGTTTCATAGGGATCACCGTACTATCAAGAGGGGGTCCGTTTTGGAAAGGCTAGGGCGGAATCATCACGTACACTTCCTTTGCCCCTCCCTCCGAGCCTTTCCGTTTCGATGATGGGCTTGTTTCTCTTTTCTTTGTGCCCTCTCTGGTCCCAGCGGTAGTACCGCGGGCCAGAGCGGTAGTACCGCTTGGGTGCTACAAGCGTTAGTACCGCTCTGGAGCGGTAGTACCGCCCAGAGCAGTAGTACCGCTAGTAGCCCCCATGTGTGTACTAACTCTGGTCCCAGCGGTAGTACCGCGGGACGGAGCGGTAGTACCGCTTGGGTGCCACAAGCGGTAGTACCGCTCTGGGAGCGGTGGTACCGCTCCAGAGCAGTAGTACCGCTAGTGGCCCCAAGCCGTAGTACCGCGGTGGTCTCGTGCTAGTACCGCCTCGATTCGAGGGCTCCTTTTTCGTGTCGGGTTTTACGGTACTGGCCGCGGCTGTGGGGGCCGTAGTACCGCTCCTGTGCGGTAGTACCGCCCTCCCACCGCGGTACGCGGTAGTACGGCTTATAGTGGCAAGCGGTAGTACCGCTGGCTCAGCGGTACTACCGCTCTCTTCGGGGCAGAAGTGGGGTAACGGTTGGTT